>NW_022196363.1:320000-325000 GCF_008641045.1 Pistacia vera | reverse complement strand
CTTCGAAAATCATAAAAAATCATGAAGTTGTGCAAATTACGATTTTCTTTTTTTGCTAGCTTCCTTGCATTTTTTTTTACATCCATACAAAAATTCAGCTCAAAATAAGCATTTTTTCGCAAAGGAGGTTAATGTGGGCATCAAGCAGGCTAGGCCCGCGCGCGCAGGCATCGACGCATGCGCGCGCGGGCGTCGATCCATGCTCGCGGGCGTCGATGCATGCGCGCGCGAGCGTCGATGCTTGCGCGCGGGCGTCGATGCTCTCGCGCGCGGGCGTCGATGCATGTGCGCGGGCGTCGATGCTTGTGCATGTGGGCGTCGATGCATGCGCGCGCGGGCGTCGCTGCTTGCGCGCAGGCATCGCTGCGCGCGCAGGCATCGACACCAGCGCGCGCAGGCATCGACGCCCGCGCTCATGCATCTACGCCAGCGCGCACAAGCATCGACGCCCGCGCTCATGCATCTACGCCCACGCGCGCAAGCATCGACGCCCGAGCGCGAGCAGCGATGCCTGCGCGCAAGCAGCGACGCCCGCGCGTGCATGCATCGACGCCCACATGCACAAGCATCGACGCCAGCGCGCATGCATCGATGCCCGCGCGCGAGAGCATCGACGCCCGCACGCAAGCATCGACGCCCGCACGCGCATGCATCGACGCCGCGTGCATGGATCGATGCCCGCGCGCGCATGCATCGGCGCCCGCCCGCGCAAGCATCGACGCCCGCGCGCATGCATCGACGCCCGCGCGCGCAAGCATCGACGCCCGCGCGCATGGATCGACGCCCGCGCGCGCATGCATCGGCGCCCGCGCGCATGCATCGACGCCCGCACGAGCAAGCATCGACGCCCTCGCGCGCATGCGTCGACGCCCATGCGCAAGCATTGACGCCCGCGCGCGCAGGCATCGACGCCCGCGCGCGCAGGCATCGACGCCCGCGCGCAAGCAGCGCACGCCCGCGCGCGCAGGCATCGACGCCCGCGCGCAAGCAGCGCACGCCCGCGCGCACAAGCAGCAGCTGTGGGCTGCTTTTACCCTTGCTGTGCACCAAAATCCGTTTTTTGAAAAAACNGAGTTTAGTATTGAACTAGCACCAGGAACAGCACCCATATCTAAAGCCCCTTACCGAATGGCCCCAGCAGAGCTTCAGGAATTAAATAAGCAACTTCAAGAGCTTTTAGATAAAGGTTTTATCCGACCGAGTCATTCTCCCTAGGGAGCTCCAATTACAAACAAAGACGGGTCACTACGGATGTGTATTGATTACAGAGAACTAAATAAAGTGACAGTGAAGAATAAGTACCCGTTACCTCAGATAGATGATTTGTTTGATTAGTTGAAGGGAGCAACAATATTCTCCAAAATTGATTTGAGGTCAGGGTACCATCAGGTAAGAGTGGCCAAGCAGGATATAGCTAAGACTGCTTTCTGTTTAAGGTTTTGGCATTATGAGTTCGTAGTGATGCCGTTTGGCTTTACTAATGCCCCAGCAGTTTTTATGGATTTGATGAACCAGGTATTCCGTGACTATCTAGATCAGTTTATAGTAGTATTCATTGATGATATTCTGGTTTATTCCAAGTCGAGAGAAGAACATGAGGAACATTTGAAAATAGTGCTACAACGGTTGAAGGAAAAGTGGTTGTATGTTAAGTTTTCTAAATGTGAGTTTTGGCTCAACCAAGTAATATTTCTGGGCCATACGGTGTCCAAGGACAGGATTTCAGTAGATCTGAGTAAGGTAAAGGCAATCCTTGAGTGGCAGAGGCCGAAGACAGTAAAAGAGTTAGAAGTTTCTTAGGCATGGCAGGTTACTACAGACGATTTGTTGAAGGGTTCGCCCAGTTGGCTAAACCATTGGCAGCTCTTACCAAACAGAAGACTCATTTTGTATGGTTCGAAGCATGTGAGGAATGTTTCCAAGAGTTGAAGAAGAGGTTAACAACAGCTCCCGTGTTAGTGTTACCACATGAGGGTGTAAATTATGACATTTATACAGATGCCTCTCTGCAAGGACTTGGTGCAGTGTTAATGCAGTTAGGTAGGGTGATAGCATATGCCTCTCGACAATTAAAAGAGTATGAGACAAGATACCTTATGCATGACCTAAAATTGGCAGTCGTTATCTTCGCATTAAAGATTTGGAGGCATTACCTTTATGGTGCAAAGAGTAACATCTATACTGATCATAAGAGTTTAAAGTACTTCTTCACTCAAAAGGAGCTGAATATGAGACAGAAAAGGTGGTTAGAGCTGGTTAAGGACTATGATTATGAGATCAAGTATCAACCGGGGAAAGCTAATGTAGTAGCCAATGCCTTGAGTAGAAAAGCTTATTTGTCCCGGCTCACTAAGCAGAAAGAGTTGATAGAAGAATTATGTAGAGAACAGATTGAAGTGATTCTGGGAAGGATTGCAAGGTTAGAGGTTCAGTTTACTTTATTGGAGGAAGTCAGAGTTAAGCAAGTGGCTGATGAGTGGTGTCAGAAAATAGTTCAGCAAGTACATGAGGGCAAGGTAACAGAGTTCCATTTAGTGGATGGTGTCCTCTATTTCAGAAATTGGTTGTGTATCCCTCAAAATGATGAGTTAAGAAAGAGAATTCTTATGGAGGCTCATGACACACCATACACTGCTCATCCTGGAGCAACCAAGATGTAAAGAAAGGCTACTGGTGGCCAGGTATGAAGAGAGACATTGCAGAGTTTGTAGCTAAATGCTTGACTTGTTAACAGGTAAAAGCAGAACACCAAAGGCCGTCAGGGTTGCTTCAGCCACTTAGTATTCTAGAGTGGAAATGGGAGAGTATTTTGATGGATTTTATCATAGGTCTCCCTACAGTACAGAGAGGATATAATGCTATATAGGTGATTGTGGATAGATTAACTAAGTCTGCCCATTTCCTCCCAGTAAAGGGGAGCACCACTATGGATCAGTTGGCTCAGATTTACATTAAAGAGATAGTCAGGTTGCATGGTGTGCCCAAGACAATAGTGTCAGACAGAGATTCCAGATTTGTCTCAGCTTTTGGGACTAGTTTACAGAGAAATTTGGGTACCCGTTTGGCATTTAGTACTGCCTATCATCCTCAGACGGATGGCCAAACAGAGAGAACGAATTAGGTGCATGAGGATATGTTGAGAGCTTGCTGTATGGATTATAAAGCATTATGGCATGAAATGTTACCCTTAGTGGAGTTTGCCTTCAACAACAGTTACCAGTCTACAATTAAGATGACGCCTTACGAGGCTTTGTATGGTAGACGATGTAGGTCTCCATTACATTGGGATGAGATAGGTGAAAAGGATGAGTTGAGTACCGCTCTTGGACCAGAGGTGACTCAAAAAAGGATAAAAGATGTAAGATTAATCAGAAACAGAATGAAGCAAGCCCAAGATCAACAGAAGAGTTATGTCGACTTGAAGAGAAAAGAGGTTGAATTTCAAGTGGGTGATAAAGTATTTCTGAGAGTTTCCCTCTATAAGCGAGTGATGCGCTTTGGTAATAAAGGAAAGTTAGCACCGAGATATGTAAGTCCATTTGAGGTATTACAACGAGTGGGAAAAGTGGCCTACAGATTGGCACTACCACCTAGCATGGACAAGGTGCATGATGTTTTCCATGTCTTGATGCTACGTAAGTACGTAGTGATCCCTCCCATATTTTGAGAATAGAGGATGTTGACTTAGAAGAGAATCTTGTGTATGAGGAGCGTCCAGTACAGATTTTGGACCGAAGGATTAAAGAACTCCGGAATAAGAGCATTCCATTGGTAAAAGTCCTTTGGAGAAATCACAAGGTAAAAGAGGCCACATGGGAGGTAGAACAAGACATGCAGAAATGTTACCCGGAGTTATTTGTGTGAATTTCGGGGACGAAATTCTTTTAAGGGGGGGAGAATAGTAACGCCCCACTTTAGGTATGTAGTTAAATTATTGTTGCATTGCTTGAATGTTTATTGATTTGTTTTCATTTGAGCTTGCATGTTGTTATGTTTGGTTGGTTGGCCCTTAGTTGAATTTTGTTAAAGTTATTTTGAGAAAAATGTGAAGAAAATCCCTTAAACTTTCATTAGGGGTAAAATGGTATTTTCACTCAAAATTAGTTTAAAAATTGGGGAGTGAAAAGAGATAGAATTTCATGGAGAATGTAATAAAAATGAGGGCATTATTGTAATTGACTAAGGGACATAGATGGAATTTCCAAGAAAGAGCAAGGGCAAAATGGGAATGATTGTATGTAAGTTGACCTAAAAAGGGTTTAAGTGTTGAAAGCCCTTCATTCTTCACCATCTCCACCGCCATTCTCATTCCCTAATTTCTCTCAATCCTCCACTCAATCTTCCAAGAATTTCTAAGGATTTTTGGGGTAGTTTCAGTAGAGATTTAATCTAAATCATCCTAAGGTAAGGATTCTTGTTTTAGATGAGAATTTGCTTATGATTTGTTAAAGTCTTATTCTGTTATTGTTTAAAGTTGTAGATAGAAGACAAGATACAAAAGGGAAGAAGAAGTGCTAGAGAAGCCATTTACCCATAAGGTAAGTAAATCCAACCCAAGTTAAGGTTCAAGCAATCAAATTATTGATATGCATGCTTATGTTTATGAGCTTGAGATTGATTGTTGAGAATGATATTATTGATGAGTTGATGGCTTTTGATGAGAAGATTTGAGCCATGAGAAGTAGAAATGAAGTTGTGGTAACCAAGTGAAGTTTGGTTACATTTAGAAAGAATTTAAGTAGAATATTTGAAGTGTTTTTCTTGGCCATGTTTAGACTTATTGTGGAGGAGTTTTGCTCCATGAATGGATGGTTAAAGAAAGAAGTAGAGATGTATCAAAAATAGAATTAAAGTATGCATGCATTATGTTTGATGAAATGCCTAAGTGAAAACTGCCCTATCACAGCCATGACGTTCTGAGTGATTTTTGGGCATCTTACAGATTGAACTGGGTTGAGACCAAAACATAAAAGTTGTAGCCCTATCTCTAAGCTTTAAAA